>NC_060014.1:0-2500 GCF_912999745.1 Papilio machaon | reverse complement strand
GCGGGGCACTTCCCTGAGGTGTGGAAGGAGGGGCGGCTGGTCCTTATAAGGAAAGAAGGCCGCCCCGCGGACTCTCCGTCGGGATACCGCCCGCTGGTGATGCTGGATGAGGCCGGGAAGCTGCTAGAGCGAGTTATAGCTGCCCGGATCATCCAGCATCTAGCGAGGGATGGGCCGCAGCTTTCGGTGAACCAATTCGGGTTCCGGTCAGGACGATCCACCTTGGACGCCCTGGCCGCCCTGAAGAAGTTCACCGACGAAGCGGCCCAAAAGGGGCAGGGAGCCATGGCGGTGTCATTAGACATCGCCAATGCCTTCGGCTCCCTCCCCTTTGCGGTAATAGAGGAGGCGCTCCGGTACCACGGAGTGCCCCTCTACCTGCGGAGAGTCGTAGGACACTACCTGCAAGGGCGGGTAGTGTCCTACATGGGGAGAACCGGCAGAGAGGAAAGGCGGATGGCCTCCGGTGTTCCACAGGGGTCCGTGCTAGGGCCCCTGCTATGGAACATCGGGTATGACTGGGCCATCCGCGGAGAGGTGCTGTCCCGGATGGCGGTCATCTGCTACGCAGATGACACGCTGGTAGCCGTCCGGGACACCACCTGGAGCCGGCTCGTGAGAAGGGCTGAGGCCGGAGCCACATTGTTGACCCGGAGGATCGAGGCACTAGGCCTCCGAGTGGCCCTCAGTAAGACCGAGGCCCTCTGTTTTAAAGGGCCTCGGTGGAGGGTACCTGCGGGGGCCACCCTCCGGGTCAACGGAGAGGAAGTCGGGGTCAAGGCCCGGATAAAATATCTGGGTCTTGTCCTCGACGGGGGTTGGCGCTTCGGCGATCACTTCCGAGCGCTGACCCCCCGGCTTGTGGGCGCGGCCTCAGCCCTAGCGAGGCTCCTCCCCAACCTCAGCGGTCCGGGTGTACATGCGAGGATGCTGTACACCACGGTCGTCAAGAGTATGGCCCTGTACGGTGCACCGATATGGGCTCGCGCCCTTAATGCACCGAACAGGGCCCTCCTCCGCAGGCCGCAACGCATTGTTGCGGCGCGTGCGTGCCGGGCCTACCGAACGGTAGGCCACGCGGCGGCCTGCGTTTTGGCCGGCACCCCTCCGTGGGAGATCGAGGCGGGAGTGCTGGCCGAAGCCTACTGGGCGCGGGCTAGACAAAGAGCTCGGGGCGAAGCCCCGGTTCCCGAGGAGCTCTCCCGCGCCCGGGAGGCGAGGAGAAGGACGACCGTGGAGCTGTGGGCGAGAGGCCTAGCGCACGCCAAATATGGCGTGCGCACCATAGAGGCCATACGCCCGCAGCTCCCGGAGTGGTGTGGGAGGAGCCACGGCTCCCTCACCTTCCGACTGACACAGGTGCTGTCCGGGCATGGTTGTTTTGGACGGTACCTGTGTCGGATCGGAAGGGAGGTGACGATGCGCTGCCACGAGTGCGGCGCCAGCGAGGATACGGCGCAGCACACACTCGAAGTGTGCTGCGCCTGGAATGATGAGCGCCGCACTCTGGTGGCGGCGATAGGCGGCGACCTCTCACTTCCCGGCGTCGTACGCGCCATGTTGGGAAGTGAGAGGTCTTGGAACGCGGTCTCCTCCTTCTGTGAATTAGTCATGTCGCAGAAGGAGGAGAGGGAGCGGGAGCGCGAAGGGGATCCCCTAGCGCCCCCGCTCCGGCAGAGAAGAGTGGGGAGGAGGAGGCGGCAATTCGCTGCTGCCCTTCTCCCCACGCCTTAAATTTTGAGGGCCCGTAGCGGCCAAACGCAGGCGGGGTCACGGAAGTAAGCTAACGCGTTTCCCGTGGCCCCGCCGTAACGCGTGAGAGGGCAGTCTGGTTTTAGTGGGTATTCCGGTCGCCTTGTCTTTCTTCTGCGGCCGGCGAGTCCCACACTCCCCTACGCCATTGCACAGCCCGGCGTAGGGGGTGCGTAAATGCATTTCCAGACTATAAAAAAAAAAAAAAAAAAAAAAAAAAAAGGTTAGGTTAGGTTAGGTTAGGTTAGGTTAGGTTAGGTTAGGTTAGGTTAGGTTAGGTTAGGTTAGGTTAGGTTAGGTTAGGTTAGGTTAGGTTAGGTTAGGTTAGGTTAGGTTAGGTTAGGTTAGGTTAGGTTAGGTTAGGTTAGGTTAGGTTAGGTTAGGTTAGGTTAGGTTAGGTTAGTTAGAGGTTAGGTTAGGTTAGGTTAGGTTAGGTTAGGTTAGGTTTTTTTTTTTTTTTTTTTTTTTTTTTTTTTTTTTTTTGTTGACCTAACCTAATCTTTGGTTAGGCCATACTGTCTACTTCTAACATGGGGGGTCAGAATCTTTGTCTGCCTATTTTATTCTTTCATGCCAGTTCTCACTTTTATAGCTTCTCGCACTTTCGTTCTTCATACTATTTCTTTCTTGTTTACATCGTCTTTCTTACTCATACGGGTGGGATTCCCGTCTATTCTACTCTATTCTATATTTTACTTTATTTATTTATTTATTCTTATAGGGTATTAAAACTACTACAACTATGTCT
>NC_060013.1:4580000-4614559 GCF_912999745.1 Papilio machaon | reverse complement strand
CTTAACCTAACCTAACCTTAACCTAACCTAACCTACCTAACCTAACCTAACTAACCTAACCTAACCTAACCTAACCTAACTAACCTAACCTAACCTAACCTAACCTAACCTAACCTAACCTAACCTAACCTAACCTAACCTAACCTAACCTAACCTAACCTAACCTAACCTAACCTAACCTAACCTAACCTAACCTAACCTAACCTAACCTAACCTAACCTAACCTAACCTAACCTAACCTAACCTAACCTAACCTAACCTAACCTAACCTAACCTAACCTAACCTAACCTAACCTAACCTAACCTAACCTAACCTAACCTAACCTAACCTAACCTAACCTAACCTAACCTAACCTAACCTAACCTAACCTAACCTAACCTAACCTAACCTAACCTAACCTAACCTAACCTAACCTAACCTAACCTAACCTAACCTAACCTAACCTAACCTAACCTAACCTAACCTAACCTAACCTAACCTAACCTAACCTAACCTAACCTAACCTAACCTAACCTAACCTAACCTAACCTAACCTAACCTAACCTAACCTAACCTAACCTAACCTAACCTAACCTAACCTAACCTAACCTAACCTAACCTAACCTAACCTAACCTAACCTAACCTAACCTAACCTAACCTAACCTAACCTAACCTAACCTAACCTAACCTAACCTAACCTAACCTAACCTAACCTAACCTAACCTAACCTAACCTAACCTAACCTAACCTAACCTAACCTAACCTAACCTAACCTAACCTAACCTAACCTAACCTAACCTAACCTAACCTAACCTAACCTAACCTAACCTAACCTAACCTAACCTAACCTAACCTAACCTAACCTAACCTAACCTAACCTAACCTAACCTAACCTAACCTAACCTAACCTAACCTAACCTAACCTAACCTAACCTAACCTAACCTAACCTAACCTAACCTAACCTAACCTAACCTAACCTAACCTAACCTAACCTAACCTAACCTAACCTAACCTAACCTAACCTAACCTAACCTAACCTAACCTAACCTAACCTAACCTAACCTAACCTAACCTAACCTAACCTAACCTAACCTAACCTAACCTAACCTAACCTAACCTAACCTAACCTAACCTAACCTAACCTAACCTAACCTAACCTAACCTAACCTAACCTAACCTAACCTAACCTAACCTAACCTAACCTAACCTAACCTAACCTAACCTAACCTAACCTAACCTAACCTAACCTAACCTAACCTAACCTAACCTAACCTAACCTAACCTAACCTAACCTAACCTAACCTAACCTAACCTAACCTAACCTAACCTAACCTAACCTAACCTAACCTAACCTAACCTAACCTAACCTAACCTAACCTAACCTAACCTAACCTAACCTAACCTAACCTAACCTAACCTAACCTAACCTAACCTAACCTAACCTAACCTAACCTAACCTAACCTAACCTAACCTAACCTAACCTAACCTAACCTAACCTAACCTAACCTAACCTAACCTAACCTAACCTAACCTAACCTAACCTAACCTAACCTAACCTAACCTAACCTAACCTAACCTAACCTAACCTAACCTAACCTAACCTAACCTAACCTAACCTAACCTAACCTAACCTAACCTAACCTAACCTAACCTAACCTAACCTAACCTAACCTAACCTAACCTAACCTAACCTAACCTAACCTAACCTAACCTAACCTAACCTAACCTAACCTAACCTAACCTAACCTAACCTAACCTAACCTAACCTAACCTAACCTAACCTAACCTAACCTAACCTAACCTAACCTAACCTAACCTAACCTAACCTAACCTAACCTAACCTAACCTAACCTAACCTAACCTAACCTAACCTAACCTAACCTAACCTAACCTAACCTAACCTAACCTAACCTAACCTAACCTAACCTAACCTAACCTAACCTAACCTAACCTAACCTAACCTAACCTAACCTAACCTAACCTAACCTAACCTAACCTAACCTAACCTAACCTAACCTAACCTAACCTAACCTAACCTAACCTAACCTAACCTAACCTAACCTAACCTAACCTAACCTAACCTAACCTAACCTAACCTAACCTAACCTAACCTAACCTAACCTAACCTAACCTAACCTAACCTAACCTAACCTAACCTAACCTAACCTAACCTAACCTAACCTAACCTAACCTAACCTAACCTAACCTAACCTAACCTAACCTAACCTAACCTAACCTAACCTAACCTAACCTAACCTAACCTAACCTAACCTAACCTAACCTAACCTAACCTAACCTAACCTAACCTAACCTAACCTAACCTAACCTAACCTAACCTAACCTAACCTAACCTAACCTAACCTAACCTAACCTAACCTAACCTAACCTAACCTAACCTAACCTAACCTAACCTAACCTAACCTAACCTAACCTAACCTAACCTAACCTAACCTAACCTAACCTAACCTAACCTAACCTAACCTAACCTAACCTAACCTAACCTAACCTAACCTAACCTAACCTAACCTAACCTAACCTAACCTAACCTAACCTAACCTAACCTAACCTAACCTAACCTAACCTAACCTAACCTAACCTAACCTAACCTAACCTAACCTAACCTAACCTAACCTAACCTAACCTAACCTAACCTAACCTAACCTAACCTAACCTAACCTAACCTAACCTAACCTAACCTAACCTAACCTAACCTAACCTAACCTAACCTAACCTAACCTAACCTAACCTAACCTAACCTAACCTAACCTAACCTAACCTAACCTAACCTAACCTAACCTAACCTAACCTAACCTAACCTAACCTAACCTAACCTAACCTAACCTAACCTAACCTAACCTAACCTAACCTAACCTAACCTAACCTAACCTAACCTAACCTAACCTAACCTAACCTAACCTAACCTAACCTAACCTAACCTAACCTAACCTAACCTAACCTAACCTAACCTAACCTAACCTAACCTAACCTAACCTAACCTAACCTAACCTAACCTAACCTAACCTAACCTAACCTAACCTAACCTAACCTAACCTAACCTAACCTAACCTAACCTAACCTAACCTAACCTAACCTAACCTAACCTAACCTAACCTAACCTAACCTAACCTAACCTAACCTAACCTAACCTAACCTAACCTAACCTAACCTAACCTAACCTAACCTAACCTAACCTAACCTAACCTAACCTAACCTAACCTAACCTAACCTAACCTAACCTAACCTAACCTAACCTAACCTAACCTAACCTAACCTAACCTAACCTAACCTAACCTAACCTAACCTAACCTAACCTAACCTAACCTAACCTAACCTAACCTAACCTAACCTAACCTAACCTAACCTAACCTAACCTAACCTAACCTAACCTAACCTAACCTAACCTAACCTAACCTAACCTAACCTAACCTAACCTAACCTAACCTAACCTAACCTAACCTAACCTAACCTAACCTAACCTAACCTAACCTAACCTAACCTAACCTAACCTAACCTAACCTAACCTAACCTAACCTAACCTAACCTAACCTAACCTAACCTAACCTAACCTAACCTAACCTAACCTAACCTAACCTAACCTAACCTAACCTAACCTAACCTAACCTAACCTAACCTAACCTAACCTAACCTAACCTAACCTAACCTAACCTAACCTAACCTAACCTAACCTAACCTAACCTAACCTAACCTAACCTAACCTAACCTAACCTAACCTAACCTAACCTAACCTAACCTAACCTAACCTAACCTAACCTAACCTAACCTAACCTAACCTAACCTAACCTAACCTAACCTAACCTAACCTAACCTAACCTAACCTAACCTAACCTAACCTAACCTAACCTAACCTAACCTAACCTAACCTAACCTAACCTAACCTAACCTAACCTAACCTAACCTAACCTAACCTAACCTAACCTAACCTAACCTAACCTAACCTAACCTAACCTAACCTAACCTAACCTAACCTAACCTAACCTAACCTAACCTAACCTAACCTAACCTAACCTAACCTAACCTAACCTAACCTAACCTAACCTAACCTAACCTAACCTAACCTAACCTAACCTAACCTAACCTAACCTAACCTAACCTAACCTAACCTAACCTAACCTAACCTAACCTAACCTAACCTAACCTAACCTAACCTAACCTAACCTAACCTAACCTAACCTAACCTAACCTAACCTAACCTAACCTAACCTAACCTAACCTAACCTAACCTAACCTAACCTAACCTAACCTAACCTAACCTAACCTAACCTAACCTAACCTAACCTAACCTAACCTAACCTAACCTAACCTAACCTAACCTAACCTAACCTAACCTAACCTAACCTAACCTAACCTAACCTAACCTAACCTAACCTAACCTAACCTAACCTAACCTAACCTAACCTAACCTAACCTAACCTAACCTAACCTAACCTAACCTAACCTAACCTAACCTAACCTAACCTAACCTAACCTAACCTAACCTAACCTAACCTAACCTAACCTAACCTAACCTAACCTAACCTAACCTAACCTAACCTAACCTAACCTAACCTAACCTAACCTAACCTAACCTAACCTAACCTAACCTAACCTAACCTAACCTAACCTAACCTAACCTAACCTAACCTAACCTAACCTAACCTAACCTAACCTAACCTAACCTAACCTAACCTAACCTAACCTAACCTAACCTAACCTAACCTAACCTAACCTAACCTAACCTAACCTAACCTAACCTAACCTAACCTAACCTAACCTAACCTAACCTAACCTAACCTAACCTAACCTAACCTAACCTAACCTAACCTAACCTAACCTAACCTAACCTAACCTAACCTAACCTAACCTAACCTAACCTAACCTAACCTAACCTAACCTAACCTAACCTAACCTAACCTAACCTAACCTAACCTAACCTAACCTAACCTAACCTAACCTAACCTAACCTAACCTAACCTAACCTAACCTAACCTAACCTAACCTAACCTAACCTAACCTAACCTAACCTAACCTAACCTAACCTAACCTAACCTAACCTAACCTAACCTAACCTAACCTAACCTAACCTAACCTAACCTAACCTAACCTAACCTAACCTAACCTAACCTAACCTAACCTAACCTAACCTAACCTAACCTAACCTAACCTAACCTAACCTAACCTAACCTAACCTAACCTAACCTAACCTAACCTAACCTAACCTAACCTAACCTAACCTAACCTAACCTAACCTAACCTAACCTAACCTAACCTAACCTAACCTAACCTAACCTAACCTAACCTAACCTAACCTAACCTAACCTAACCTAACCTAACCTAACCTAACCTAACCTAACCTAACCTAACCTAACCTAACCTAACCTAACCTAACCTAACCTAACCTAACCTAACCTAACCTAACCTAACCTAACCTAACCTAACCTAACCTAACCTAACCTAACCTAACCTAACCTAACCTAACCTAACCTAACCTAACCTAACCTAACCTAACCTAACCTAACCTAACCTAACCTAACCTAACCTAACCTAACCTAACCTAACCTAACCTAACCTAACCTAACCTAACCTAACCTAACCTAACCTAACCTAACCTAACCTAACCTAACCTAACCTAACCTAACCTAACCTAACCTAACCTAACCTAACCTAACCTAACCTAACCTAACCTAACCTAACCTAACCTAACCTAACCTAACCTAACCTAACCTAACCTAACCTAACCTAACCTAACCTAACCTAACCTAACCTAACCTAACCTAACCTAACCTAACCTAACCTAACCTAACCTAACCTAACCTAACCTAACCTAACCTAACCTAACCTAACCTAACCTAACCTAACCTAACCTAACCTAACCTAACCTAACCTAACCTAACCTAACCTAACCTAACCTAACCTAACCTAACCTAACCTAACCTAACCTAACCTAACCTAACCTAACCTAACCTAACCTAACCTAACCTAACCTAACCTAACCTAACCTAACCTAACCTAACCTAACCTAACCTAACCTAACCTAACCTAACCTAACCTAACCTAACCTAACCTAACCTAACCTAACCTAACCTAACCTAACCTAACCTAACCTAACCTAACCTAACCTAACCTAGCCTAACCTAACCTAACCTAACCTAACCTAACCTAACCTAACCTAACCTAACCTAACCTAACCTAACCTAACCTAACCTAACCTAACCTAACCTAACCTAACCTAACCTAACCTAACCTAACCTAACCTAACCTAACCTAACCTAACCTAACCTAACCTAACCTAACCTAACCTAACCTAACCTAACCTAACCTAACCTAACCTAACCTAACCTAACCTAACCTAACCTAACCTAACCTAACCTAACCTAACCTAACCTAACCTAACCTAACCTAACCTAACCTAACCTAACCTAACCTAACCTAACCTAACCTAACCTAACCTAACCTAACCTAACCTAACCTAACCTAACCTAACCTAACCTAACCTAACCTAACCTAACCTAACCTAACCTAACCTAACCTAACCTAACCTAACCTAACCTAACCTAACCTAACCTAACCTAACCTAACCTAACCTAACCTAACCTAACCTAACCTAACCTAACCTAACCTAACCTAACCTAACCTAACCTAACCTAACCTAACCTAACCTAACCTAACCTAACCTAACCTAACCTAACCTAACCTAACCTAACCTAACCTAACCTAACCTAACCTAACCTAACCTAACCTAACCTAACCTAACCTAACCTAACCTAACCTAACCTAACCTAACCTAACCTAACCTAACCTAACCTAACCTAACCTAACCTAACCTAACCTAACCTAACCTAACCTAACCTAACCTAACCTAACCTAACCTAACCTAACCTAACCTAACCTAACCTAACCTAACCTAACCTAACCTAACCTAACCTAACCTAACCTAACCTAACCTAACCTAACCTAACCTAACCTAACCTAACCTAACCTAACCTAACCTAACCTAACCTAACCTAACCTAACCTAACCTAACCTAACCTAACCTAACCTAACCTAACCTAACCTAACCTAACCTAACCTAACCTAACCTAACCTAACCTAACCTAACCTAACCTAACCTAACCTAACCTAACCTAACCTAACCTAACCTAACCTAACCTAACCTAACCTAACCTAACCTAACCTAACCTAACCTAACCTAACCTAACCTAACCTAACCTAACCTAACCTAACCTAACCTAACCTAACCTAACCTAACCTAACCTAACCTAACCTAACCTAACCTAACCTAACCTAACCTAACCTAACCTAACCTAACCTAACCTAACCTAACCTAACCTAACCTAACCTAACCTAACCTAACCTAACCTAACCTAACCTAACCTAACCTAACCTAACCTAACCTAACCTAACCTAACCTAACCTAACCTAACCTAACCTAACCTAACCTAACCTAACCTAACCTAACCTAACCTAACCTAACCTAACCTAACCTAACCTAACCTAACCTAACCTAACCTAACCTAACCTAACCTAACCTAACCTAACCTAACCTAACCTAACCTAACCTAACCTAACCTAACCTAACCTAACCTAACCTAACCTAACCTAACCTAACCTAACCTAACCTAACCTAACCTAACCTAACCTAACCTAACCTAACCTAACCTAACCTAACCTAACCTAACCTAACCTAACCTAACCTAACCTAACCTAACCTAACCTAACCTAACCTAACCTAACCTAACCTAACCTAACCTAACCTAACCTAACCTAACCTAACCTAACCTAACCTAACCTAACCTAACCTAACCTAACCTAACCTAACCTAACCTAACCTAACCTAACCTAACCTAACCTAACCTAACCTAACCTAACCTAACCTAACCTAACCTAACCTAACCTAACCTAACCTAACCTAACCTAACCTAACCTAACCTAACCTAACCTAACCTAACCTTTTTTTTTTTTTTTAAGTGGAGAATGCGTTCCCGCATACACACCGCGCCTGGGGATGGCTTGGTGGTTATGTTGGGCTCTCTCCCGAGAAGCGGGAGCATACCAACTAAACTCCACTGGTTTCCTCGTGTCACCTTTCACCGGGGCATGGGTACACTATAAAGTATTCTTCGCATGCCCCGGCAGTGATTGGCCTATGCCTCCTCGACCTTCGACCTCAGCTGTTCGCGCGGGAAACCGACGCGCCCTCGTCTACTCTTCCTGAGTGACGAGCGTCCCCTAGCTCGCCACTCGAGTTCTATCAGGGTGGGATATGCCGGGCGAATGCCCGTCTTCTCCCTCCCGTGCGGCGGCTGCGGGTGGCGTCTTGACTAGCCGCCTCCCTTGCCCTCTCCGCTTCCTCTTTGATGTGCATTACAGCCTCACAAAATTCTTGGACGGCCCTCCAGGCTCCATCCGATTCCACCATTAATTTAACTGTGGCCGGCAGCGACAAATCATTGCCCACTGCGGCCACGAGGTCCCGTCTTTGTTGTGTCCATGCTGGGCACTCCGCCAGTGTGTGCTGGGCAGTGTCCTCGGGGCAATCGTCACAATGGTGGCACACTGCAGACGGCTCCCTCCCAATCCGGCGCAGGTAACTGCCGAAACAGCCATGTCCCGACAGCACCTGCGCCAGCCGGAAAGTGACCACCCCGTGCTTCCTCTTCAGCCATGCCACGAGAACCGGACAGATTGCCTCGATTGTCCTGGCACCAGCCCGCGTCTGGCGGAGGCGGCGTTGCCATTTAGTCACTGCTGCTTCTCGCCTTTCCTTTCTATGGGTTTCGATCTCAGCCCTTAAGGGCGGGGATCCGTCAGAAATAGTTTTCCGCTCGCGCCATGTGTGGACTGCCGCGAGCACCTCCGCCTCCAGCACCCACGGCAGGGAACCCGCCAGGGCGCAAGCCGCGTCATAGGATACGGTGCGGTATCCACGTATTATCCTTATGGCCAGAGTTCTTTGCGGCCGATGAAGGATATCGATCGTCCTGGTGTTTAGGGCGCCGCTCCATACGGGTGCGCCATACAACGCCATCGACCTGACGACGCCCATGAATAGGCGCCGACAGGCCGATTTGGGTCCGCCGATGTTGGGCAGTAATCTGCCAAGAGCGGCGGCCGTACGCATCAGTTTGGGTCCCAGTTTTCGGAAGTGGCCCTCAAATGTCCACTGTCCGTCTAGCGTGAGGCCCAGGTATTTCATTTCGGGCTCGATGCTAATGTTCACGCCACCGACGATAATGTGGGCTCCCGGAGGAGGCCTGTTCCGAGGTCCGTGAAAATAAAGGGCCTCGGATTTATGCAGGGCCACCTCTAGGCCCAGACCACGTATTCTGCCCACCACTTGGGCTACTCCTGCTGTCGCGAGGATCGCGCATTCTCGGTGCGTGCGTCCCCGCGCCGTTATTAGGGTGTCGTCTGCGTAGCAGGTGACGTCTACGCCTCGGATATTAGCGCCCCGCAGCACCCAGTCGTAGCCCACATTCCATAGGAGAGGACCGAGGACCGAGCCCTGCGGTACGCCACACGTGACCTCATGACGACACCACTCGTCCCGACTTCTGAATGAGACCGACCTAGATGATAGGTAGTCGGCCACAATCCGACACAAATACTCCGGCACTTGATGGTAGCGGAGGGCCTCTATGATACAACTCCAGGGCATGGTGTTAAAGGCGTTTGCGATGTCAAGGGACACCGCAAGAACGACCTCGCCCTGGGCAATTGCTTCCTCCGCTATCTTCTTCACCCGCATGATCGCATGGACGGTAGACCTGCCCGGCCTGAAGCCAAATTGCTTGTCGTCCAGGTCCGGGCCGACCGTCGCCATGTGGTTGACGAGGCGGTTGGCGATAATCCGCTCAAACAACTTCGCCATCTCGTCGAGTAAAATTATTGGCCGGTACGCTGCAGGAGAATCGACAGGCCGACCCTCTTTTTTAAGGAGGACCAGGGAGCCGTTCTTCCAAAGCAGGGGGAATCGTCCTTGTGCGAGGCAATCACCCATCAGCTCAACAACTCTTTCCTCGTATATGTCCGCGGCTAGTACCCAAGCACGACCCGGTATGCCATCCGGCCCTGGGGCCGTGCTTTTGGCACGTAGCCGGTGAACCGCAGCCCCAAACTCGCCGGGGGTGACTGGTGGAATGTCCTCGACGGAATCAGGATTTTCATTCCTGGTGTTCGGAATCCTGTAAGGCGGCGTGTGAGCCTCTCTATTTGGAAAGAGGGATGTCACCACTTCCTGCACCAGTTGGGGCTGGAGGCTTTGCGTCAGAGGTGATGCCCGCGTCCGGAGTTTCCCACGGACCATCAAGTAGGGGCGACCCCACGGATCTTGATTCAAAGTCTCGATCATTTCCTCTCGCGCCCTGTCTTTCGCTTGGCATATCGCTCGGCTCAGATCGTGTTTTGCGGCTTTATAGATGTTATGTAAGCTCGCCTCGGCGATTTCGTCTCGTTGTCTTTTCCGTCTTTGTCGTTGGTACTGGCGTCTAGCAGTTACGCACACAGTGCGCATTGCTGCTATCTCTGTAGACCACCAGTACACTTGTCTTTTCCGGGGTGGGGGGCCTTGCCGCGGCATCGACGCGTCACATACGCGAGTCATCGACGCACGCAGCGCGGCAGCCCTTTCGTCTATGTCCAGGGAGCTGTCCGCAGGCGACCATGTTTCGACCTGGGCAGCTTCAGTTAGTACGTCCTTGTTGAGTCGCTTCACCACCCACCGTGGAGTGTCCCGGTGCAGCGACTCCGGCCCCTGATGTACTGGGGCCGTTGGTGTCTCCGATATTGAGAAACGGATGTAACGGTGGTCAGATAGTGTCTCCACACCTTCCACCACTTCCCAACCGCACACCCGTCTCGCTGTTGCAGGGCAGGCGAACGATAAGTCCACGATGGAACTGCCCTGCGGCCGGACGCATGTAGGTCTCGACCCCCTATTTAGGAGGCAGAGTCCCATGGTCAAGGCCCACTCCTCAAGTATAGCACCCCGGGCGTTCGTGGCCGTGCCACCCCAGGCAGTGTTCTTGGCATTGAAATCCCCCATTACCAGCACGGAACGGGTGTGATTTCTGCCGACGAGGATTCCGATGCGATCGAGAAGACCCTCGAACTCTGCGAGGCTTTTGCTAGGGGCGCAATATACGCCGACGACCAAATTTCCACCGACTGTAGCACCCACGTACCCGCGGCCCTTTTGAACCCCATCAAGAGTCGGGGAACTCATGGACCGGGGCACAATGAGCGCAACAAGATTTTCCTCATCCCCTATCCAGTCATCCCTAATGGGAACGAAGTAGGGTTCGGACACCACAGCTAACTGCGTCGACCACTCAGCCATACTCTGTAAGAGCAGGTCTTGAGCACGTGCGCAGTGGTTAAGATTGGCTTGTAAGATTTGGAGAGCCATTTCTGGTGCCAATTTCGTCCGTCTCCATAGCAACCTCTACTGACGCCTGTTGTGCTGGTTTTGGCTGTATCTTCCCTCTTGTGACTTTGGGGGCTGGAGCAGAACAGCCCTTGCCACCCAGTTTGTGATCCGCCGGTTTTTTGGCCGCAGCACAGATGGAACAGTGCGGTTTGGCCGAGCATTCCTTAAACTTGTGGCCCTCTGCCCCGCATCGGAAACACAACTTGCTCCTATCTGTCTCTGCACTGCATTGCGCTCTAACATGCCCCTTCTGCAGGCATCGATAGCAACGCAGTGGTTTTGGCTCAAGCAGCATGACGCTGGCCGACACCCACGATATTGTCAGCCGACCTACTGCAGCCACCCGTTTCGCAGTCGCTACTGAGCATTCCACCCAGGCATGTCCTACACCGAATCTGTCCCTGACGACGCCACTACATTTAAGACTTTCTTTTGGACAGCCTCCCGCATCGACAACCGCCGCCAGCACCTCCTCGACGGTTGTTGAATCATCTAGACCGGATATTTTTATTTCCGTTGTTTTTTCCGGCCTAGAGATCCGAACTGTGTCTTTGTTGAAGATTTGCGTCAGCCTCTCAGCGAGGGCGTCAGCTTGTGGGCCATTGTCTGTGCCCAAGACCTCAAATTTCCGCGCTCCCGTAGCGCACACCCGGAAACGGACCCCGGTTGTGATACCCACGTCTTGTAATTTGATTTTTGCTTTGGCCTCTGCGATGACGGCATCGTATGTGAGGCCTTTAGCAATCGCCTCCGGCGTTATTGAGACCACCACTGCAGCTGTCTTAGGTGGGCTGACTGTTGGCAGTCTTGGCGCTTTCTTCCTCTCTGTGTTTGTAAACACCCGTGGGCCCTCCTTCTTCTTCTTTTGCTTTAGCCCTCTTTTGACTACTGTGCTCCAGGGCAGTTCGCTGGTCTGTTGGTCGACCGGCTCTGCCGCCATTGGTTGGGGCTGGGCCTGGGGCTCCGTCGTCCTTTCCTTGCCAGGTTTGCTTGGGGCTTTGCCCGAGGCTTTGCCCGGGGCTTTGCCCGCGGCTTTGCCCGAGGCTTTGCCCGAGGCTTTGCCCGAGGCTTTGCCCGAGGCTTTGCCCGAGGCTTTGCTTGAGGTTTTGGCCGGGGCTTTGCCTGGTGTTGGTCCGCTATTTGTTTGTCTTGTCACTGTTGGTGCTTCCGGAGCGCTGGGGCCTGCGGGCTCGAGCCTGTTATCCGCCGCCAGCGGGGGACGGAGGCGCTTCTCCGGAAGAAGTCGATCTTGTAACGCCTCAAATCTGGCGTTTACCATTGTGCCCACCTGACATAATATGGTGCGCACAAGCTCCTCATTATCATTTGTTTTTTGCCGTTGTGGTTCCGGTTGTATGGCCACAGCGGCTACTTCTGCCCTCACGTTCGGTGTAAGGAGGTGCTTTTTCATTTCTGCCACCTCCTTGCGCAGTTGTTCTACTTCCGCTCGCAGGCGGGCATTGTCCGCCTGCAGGCCTTTGGTTTCGTCCGTTACGCATCTGCCTTGCAGAGCTATAGCCATCTTTGAGATTTCCTCCGCTGCGTCCTTTAAAGCGCGCACGTAGCCTCCTTTTAAATTTTTGGAGGTGGTGGCTACCTTTTTGATTACCTCCACGTTGTCCTTTATTGCTTGACCGAGGGAGCCGGCCGCCTGGAACTCCTCCTCTACCGGGACCGACTCCGACAGCCTGTGGGCTTGGGCTCTGGCCCGGGCCTCGCGGGAGGCAGCGATTACTTCTGCCTCCGCCCTCCTCTGTTCTTCCTCACGTTCAGCTTGTATTAGAGCCAGCTTGGCTTTGGCCAGGCCGACATAGTGGCCCGTGGTGGGCGGCCGTCCTCTTCTCTTTCTGGGCATAGGGCTAGCCCCGCGACTGTCTTCGGACATTGATGTGGTCTCCTCGCTCAGCATCAATTCCGTCTCCAAATCCATCTGCTCCTCTCCTCTTTCTCCTCCACCAACTTCCATACCACTCCCCGTCACATCCAAACCGCGTGCATCTGATTCCGTTTTCGAAGCCAAAGTCGTTGTTGTGTAATCAAGGCAGTTTTTGCCCCCCCCAGAGTACAAGGGGCAGCCCGGGGCCAAAGTGGCCCCGGGGAGGGATTCTCCCCCGGCGGTGCCGGAGGTACCCTCCTGGGGTAATACTCTCTTGAAACTTGCCATTCATACGGTGTGTCCGGTGTTGTCGGACACCGGAAACCGCCTTTTCGATCCAGGGTGAGGTCCCTGACATGATGCGCAACCTTGAAGGTCGCCGTCCTCCGACCGAAGTCCTCTACATTTTTATCGTGATGCCACACGTCCTCGACTATTTGCCCGACAGGGTGGCCGGATTTTTTTTTTTTTTTTTTTTTTTTTTTTTTTTTTTTTTTTTTTTTTTTTTTTTTTTTTTTTTTTTTTTTTTTTTTTTTTTTTTTTTTTTTTTTTTTTTTTTTTTTTTTTTTTTTTTTTTTTTTTTTTTTTTTTTTTTTTTTTTTTTTTTTTTTTTTTTTTTTTTTTTTTTTTTTTTTTTTTTTTAATAATAATATATATATATATATTTTTTTTTTTTTTTTTTTTTTTTTTTTTTTTTTTTTTTTTTTTTTTTTTTTTTTTTTTTTTTTTTTTTTTTTTTTTTTTTTTTTTTTTTTGACCGACCCTGCCGCACCGCGAGCCTTGAAGGCCGCCGTCCTCCGACCGAAGTCCTCTGCAAGTTTCTGTGATGCCACACATCCTCGTCCGAGCCACACATCCTCGTCCAATAGCCCGACCCAACGGGTCCACCGATGTTCCGCGAGCCTTGAAGGCCGCCGTCCTCCGACCGAAGTCCTCTGCAAGTTTCTGTGCTGCCACACATCCTCGTCCAAGCCACACATCCTCGTCCAATAGCCCGACCCAACGGGTCCACCGATGTTCCGTGGGCCTGCCCGGTATGGGTAGCCCTGTCCGGTATAGCCCCGCGGAACATCCCTCCCCTCCCCAAACAGGGTAATTTTTTAGAGAGGTTTTCTTCCTCGCAGCCCTACGCTCAGTGCGCAGGGCCCCCGGTCCGCTCAGTGCGGATTACGGTTTGCTTGGCGTCCACCGATCATAAAGACCGGTGGGCGGCCAAGTGTGGTGTTGCCACCGGGTAATTTTTTAGAGAGGTTTTCTTCCTCGCAGCCCCACGCTCAATGCGCAGGGCCCCCGGTCCGCTCAGTGCGGATTACGGTTTACTTGGCGTCCACCGATCATAAAGACCAGTGGGCGGCCAAGTGTGGTGTCGCCACCGGGTAATTTTTTATAGAGGTTTTCTTCCTCGTAGCCCCACGCTCAGTGCGCAGAGCCCCCGTTTCCGCTCAGTGCGGACTTACGGTCTACTTGGCGTCCACTGATCAAAGACCAGTGGGCGGCCAAGTGTGGTGTCACCACCGGGTAATTTTTTATAGAGGTTTTCTTCCTCGCGGCCCCGCGCTAGGCGCAGAGCCCCCGTTTCCGCTGAGTGCGGATTTACGGGTTTGTTGGTGTTTGGTTCGCGGGGCGAAAAAAGCCCTACCCCAGCAATGTGCCGGGGCGTTCCCCTATCCACCACCCGGGGACGCGCCACGTCGGAGTTCACCTCTCCGCCCACTCGGACAACCGAGCAGGTCCGTGGAACCTAACCTAACCTAACCTAACCTAACCTAACCTAACCTAACCTAACCTAACCTAACCTAACCTAACCTAACCTAACCTAACCTAACCTAACCTAACCTAACCTTTTTTTTTTTTTTTTTTTAAGTGGAGAATGCGTTCCCGCATACACACCGCGCCTGGGGATGGCTTGGTGGTTATGTTGGGCTCTCTCCCGAGAAGCGGGAGCATACCAACTAAACTCCACTGGTTTCCTCGTGTCACCTTTCACCGGGGCATGGGTACACTATAAAGTATTCTTCGCATGCCCCGGCAGTGATTGGCCTATGCCTCCTCGACCTTCGACCTCAGCTGTTCGCGCGGGAAACCGACGCGCCCTCGTCTACTCTTCCTGAGTGACGAGCGTCCCCTAGCTCGCCACTCGAGTTCTATCAGGGTGGGATATGCCGGGCGAATGCCCGTCTTCTCCCTCCCGTGCGGCGGCTGCGGATGGCGTCTTGACTAGCCGCCTCCCTTGCCCTCTCCGCCTCCTCCTTGATGTTCATCACAACCTCGCAAAATTCTTGGACGGCCTTCCAGGCCCCGTCCGATTCCACCATCGATGTTATTGTGGCCGGCAGTGAGAGATCATTGCCCACTGAGGCCACGAGGTCTCGTCTCTGTTGTGTCCATGCCGGGCACTCCGCCAGCGTGTGCTGGGCAGTGTCCTCGGGGCAATCGTCACAATGGTGGCACACTGCAGACGGCTCCCTCCCGATCCGGCGCAGGTAACTGCCGAAGCAGCCATGCCCCGACAGCACCTGCGCCAGCCGGAAAGTGACCACCCCGTGTTTCCTCCTCAGCCACGCCACGAGAACTGGACAGATTGCCTCAATTGTCCTGGCACCAGCCCGCGTCTGGCGGAGGCGGCGTTGCCATTTGGCCACTGCTGCTTCTCGCCTTTCCCTTCTATGGGTTTCGACCTCAACCCTTAAGGGCGGGGATTCGTCGGTCATAATTTTTTGCTCGCGCCATGCGTGGACTGCCGCGAGCACCTCCGCCTCTAGCACCCACGGCAGGGAACCCGCCAGAGCGCAAGCCGCGTCGTATGATACGGTGCGGTATCCTCGTATCATCCTTATGGCCAAGGTTCTTTGCGGCCGATGAAGGATGTCGATCGTCCTGGTGTTTAGGGCGCCGTTCCATACGGGTGCGCCGTATAGCGCCATCGATCTGACGACGCCCATGAACAAGCGCCGACAGGCAGATTTGGGACCACCGATGTTGGGCAGTAATCTGCCAAGTGCGGCGGCCGTACGCATCAATTTGGGACCTAGTTTTCGGAAGTGGCCTTCAAATGTCCACTGTCCGTCTAGCGTAAGGCCCAGGTACCTCATTTCTGGCTCGATACCAATATTCACGCCTCCAACGATTATGTGGGCTCCCGGAGGAGGCCTGTTCCGAGGTCCATGAAAATAAAGGGCCTCGGATTTATGTAGGGCCACCTCGAGGCCCAGAGCCCGTATTCTGCCCACTACTTGGGCTACTCCTGCTGTCGCGAGGATCGCGCATTCTCGGTGCGTGCGTCCCCGCGCCGTTATCAGGGTGTCGTCTGCGTAGCAGGTGACGTCTACGCCTCGGATATTAGCGCCCCGCAGCACCCAGTCGTAGCCCACATTCCATAGGAGGGGACCGAGGACTGAGCCCTGCGGTACGCCACACGTGACCTCATGACGACACCACTCGTCCCGACTTCTGTACGAGACCGACCTAGATGATAGATAGTCGGCCACAATCCGACACAAATACTCCGGCACTTGATGGTAGCGGAGGGCCTCTATGATACAACTCCAGGGCATGGTGTTAAAGGCGTTTGCGATGTCGAGGGACACCGCAAGAACGACCTCGCCCTGGGCAATTGCTTCCTCCGCTATCTTCTTAACCCGCATGATGGCATGGACGGTAGACCTGCCCGGCCTGAAGCCAAATTGCTTGTCATCCAGGTCCGGGCCGACTGTCGCCATGTGCTTGACGAGGCGGTTGGCGATGATCCGCTCAAACAGCTTCGCCACTTCGTCAAGTAGAATTATTGGCCGGTACGCTGCAGGGGAATCGACTGGCCGGCCCTCTTTTTTAAGGAGAACCAGGGAGCCGTTCTTCCAGAGCAGAGGGAAACGTCCTTGTGCAAGACAATCACCCATCAGCTCGATAACTCTTTCCTCGTATATTTCCGCGGCTAGTACCCAAGCACGGCCCGGTATGCCATCGGGCCCCGGAGCCGTTCTTTTGGCACGAAGCCGGTGGACCGCAGCCCCAAACTCGCCAGGGGTGACCGGTGGAATGTCCTCGACGGGATCAGGATTTTCATTCCTGGTGTTCGGAATCCTGTAAGGCGGCGTGTGTGCCTCTCTATTGGGAAAGAGGGATGTCACCACTTCCTGCACCAGTTGGGGCTGGAGGCTTTGCGTCAGAGGTGATGCCCGCGTCCGGAGTTTCCCACGGACCATCAAATAGGGGCGACCCCACGGATCTTGATTTAGAGTCTCGATCATTTCCTCTCGCGCCCTGTCTTTCGCTTCGCATATCGCTCGGCTCAGATCGTGTTTTGCGGCTTTATAGATGTTATGTAAGCTCGCCTCGGCAATTTCGTCTCTGTGTCGTTTTCGTCGTTGTCGTTGGTACTGGCGTCTAGCAGCTACGCACGCAGTGCGCATTGCTGCTATGTCTGCAGACCACCAGTACACGTGTCTTTTCCGGGGTGGGGGGCCTTGCCGCGGCATCGACGCGTCGCATATGCGAGTCATCGACGCACGCAGCGCGGCAGCCCTTTCGTCGATGTCCAGGGAGCTGTCCGCAGGCGACCATGTTTCGACCTGGGCAGCTTCAGTTAGTACGTCCTTGTTGAGTCGCTTCACCACCCACCGTGGAGTGTCCCGGTGCTGCGACTCCGGCCCCTGATGTACTGGGGCCGTTGGTGTCTCCGATATTGAGAAACGGATGTAACGGTGGTCAGATAGTGTCTCCACACCTTCCACCACTTCCCAACCGCACACCCGTCTCGCAGTTGCAGGGCAGGCGAACGATAAGTCCACGATGGAACTACCCTGCGGCCGGACGCATGTAGGTCTCGACCCCCTGTTTAGGAGGCAAAGTCCCATGGTCAAGGCCCACTCCTCAAGTATTGCACCCCGGGCGTTCGTGGCTGTGCCACCCCAGGCAGTGTTCTTGGCATTGAAATCCCCCATTACCAGCACGGAACGGGTGTGATTTCTGCCGACGAGGATTCCAACACGATCGAGAAGACCCTCGAACTCTGCGAGGCTTTTGCTAGGGGCGCAATATACGCCGACGACTAAATTTCCTCCGACTGTAGCACCCACGTACCCGTGGCCCTTTTGAACCCCATCAAGAGACGGGGAACTCATGGACCGGGGCACAATGAGCGCTACAAGATTTTCCTCGTCCCCCACCCAATCATCCCTAATGGGAACGAAGTAGGGTTCGGACACTACAGCTAACTGCGTCGACCACTCCGCCATACTCTGTAAGAGCAGGTCTTGAGCACGTGCGCAGTGGTTAAGATTGGCTTGTAGGATTTGAAGAGCCATTTCTGGTGCCAATTTCGTCCGTCTCCATAGCGACCTCCACTGACGCCTGTTGTGCTGGTTTTGGCTGTGTCTTCCCTCTGGTGACTTTGGGGGCTGGAGCAGAACAGCCCTTGCCTCCCAGTTTGTGATCCGCCGGTTTTTTGGCCGCAGCACAGATGGAACAGTGCGGCTTGGCCGAGCATTCCTTAAACTTATGCCCCTCTACCCCACATCGGAAACACAACTTGCTCCTATCTGCCTCTGCACTGCATTGCGCTCTAACATGCCCCTTCTGCAGGCATCGATAGCAACGCAGTGGTTTTGGCTCAAGCAGCATGACGCTGGCCGACACCCACGATATTGTCAGTCGACCTACTGCAGCCACCCGTTTCGCAGTCTCTACCGAGCATTCTACCCATGCATGTCCTACTCCGAATCTGTCTTTTACGACGCCACTGCATTTGAGATTATCTTTGGAGCAGGCTCCAGCTTCGGCAACCGCCGCCAGCACCTCCTCGACAGTTGTTGAATCGTCTAGCCCAGAAATTTTTATTTCAGTCGTCTTCGCCGGTCTGGAGATCCGGACCATTTCTCCGCTGAATATTTGCGTCAATCTTTCCGCAAGGGCGTCAGCTTGTGGGCCGTTATCTGAACCCAGGACCTCAAACCTCCGCGCTCCTGTGGCACACACCTTAAAGCGGACCCCAGTTGTGATTCCGACGTCTTGCAATTTGATCTTTGCTTTGGCCTCGGCGATGACTGCATCGTAGGTGAGGCCTTTAGCGATAGCCTCCGGCGTTATTGAGACCACAACCGCCTCCGTCTTAGGTGAGCTGACTGTTGGTGGTCTTGGCGTTTTCCTCTTTTCAGTGTTTGTAAACACCCGTGTGCCCTCTTTCTTCTTCTTTTGTTTTAGCCCTCTTTTGACCACTGTGCTCCAGGGCAATTCGCTGGGCTGTTGGTCAGCTGGCTCTGCCGCCATTGGCTGTGGCTGGGCCTGGGGCTCCGTCGTCTTCTTCTTGCCGGGTTTGCTCGGGGCTTTGCCCGGGGCTTTGCCCGAGGCTTTGCCGGAGGCTTTGCCCGAGGTTTTGCTCGAGGTTTTGCCCGGGGCTTTGCCTGGTGTTGGTCCGCTCTTTGCCTGATTTATCACTGTTGGTGCTTCCGGTGCGCCGGGGCCTGCGGGCTCAGGCCTGCTATCCGCCGCCAGCGGGGGACGGAGGCGCTTCTCCGGAAGGAGTCGTTCTTGTAACGCCTCAAATCTGGCGTTTACCATTGTGCCCACTTGACATAAGATGGTGCGCACAAGCTCCTCGTTGTCATTCGGTTTTTGCCGTTGTGGTTCCGGTTGTATGGCCACAGCGGCTGCCTCTGTCCTCACGTTCGGTTTATGAAGGTGCTGTTTCATTTCTGCTACCTCCTTGCGCAGTTGTGCTACTTCTGCTCGCAGGCGGGCATTGTCCGCCTGCAGGCCTTTGGTCTCGTCAGATACGCATCTGCTTTGCAGAGCTTTTGCCATCTTCGTGATTTCCTCCGCTGCATCCTTTAAGGCGCGCACGTAGCCTCCTTTCAAATTTTTGGAGGTGGTGGCTACTTTTTTGATGACCTCTACGTTGTCCTTGATTATTTGGCTGAGGGAGCCGGCCGCCTGGAACTCCTCCTCTTCTGGGACCGACTCCGGCAGCCTGTGGGCTTGGGCTCTGGCCCGGGCCTCGCGGGAGGCAGCGACTACCTCTGCCTCCGCCCTCCTCTGTTCTTCCTCCCGTTCGGCTTGTATTAGAGCCAGCTTGGCTTTGGCCAGGCCGACATAGTGGCCCGTGGTGGGCGGCCGTCCTCTTCTCTTTCTGGGCATAGGGCTAGCCCCGCGACTATCTTCGGACATTGATGTGGTCTCCTCGCTCAGCATCAATTCCGTCTCCAAATCCATCTGCTCTTCTCCTCTTTCTCCTCCACCAACTTCCATACCACTCCCCATCACATCCAAACCGCGTGCATCTAATTCCGTTTTCGAAGCCAATGTCGTTGTGTAATCAAGGCAGTCTTTGCCCCCCCCAGAGTACAAGGGGCAGCCCGGGGCCAAAGTGGCCCCGGGGAGGGATTCTCCCCCGGCGGTGCCGGAGGTACCCTCCTGGGGTAATTCTCTATTTAAGCTTGCCATTCATACGGTGTGTCCGGTGTTGTCGGACACCGGAAACCGCCTTTTCGATCCAGGGTGAGGTCCCTGACATGATGCGCAACCTTGAAGGTCGCCGTCCTCCGACCGAAGTCCTCTACATTTTTATCGTGATGCCACACGTCCTCGACTATTTGCCCGACAGGGTGGCCGGATTTTTTTTTTTTTTTTTTTTTTTTTTTTTTTTTTTTTTTTTTTTTTTTTTTTTTTTTTTTTTTTTTTTTTTTTTTTTTATTTTTTTTTTTTTTTTTTTTTTTTTTTTTTTTTTTTTTTTTTTTTTTTTTTTTTTTTTTTTTTTTTTTTTTTTTTTTTTTTTTTTTTTTTTTTTTTTTTGACCGACCCTGCCGCACCGCGAGCCTTGAAGGCCGCCGTCCTCCGACCGAAGTCCTCTGCAAGTTTCTGTGATGCCACACATCCTCGTCCAAGCCACACATCCTCGTCCAATAGCCCGACCCAACGGGTCCACCGATGTTCCGTGGGCCTGCCGCACCGCGAGCCTTGAAGGCCGCCGTCCTCCGACCGAAGTCCTCTGCAAGTTTCTGTGCTGCCACACATCCTCGTCCAAGCCACACATCCTCGTCCAATAGCCCGACCCAACGGGTCCACCGATGTTCCGTGGGCCTGCCCGGTATGGGTAGCCCTGTCCGGTATAGCCCCGCGGAACATCCCTCCCCTCCCCAAACAGGGTAATTTTTTAGAGAGGTTTTCTTCCTCGCAGCCCTACGCTCAGTGCGCAGGGCCCCCGGTCCGCTCAGTGCGGATTACGGTTTGCTTGGCGTCCACCGATCATAAAGACCGGTGGGCGGCCAAGTGTGGTGTTGCCACCGGGTAATTTTTTAGAGAGGTTTTCTTCCTCGCAGCCCCACGCTCAATGCGCAGGGCCCCCGGTCCGCTCAGTGCGGATTACGGTTTACTTGGCGTCCACCGATCATAAAGACCAGTGGGCGGCCAAGTGTGGTGTCGCCACCGGGTAATTTTTTATAGAGGTTTTCTTCCTCGCAGCCCCACGCTCAGTGCGCAGAGCCCCCGTTTCCGCTCAGTGCGGACTTACGGTCTACTTGGCGTCCACTGATCAAAGACCAGTGGGCGGCCAAGTGTGGTGTCACCACCGGGTAATTTTTTATAGAGGTTTTCTTCCTCGCGGCCCCGCGCTAGGCGCAGAGCCCCCGTTTCCGCTGAGTGCGGATTTACGGGTTTGTTGGTGTTTGGTTCGCGGGGCGAAAAAAGCCCTACCCCAGCAATGTGCCGGGGCGTTCCCCTATCCACCACCCGGGGACGCGCCACGTCGGAGTTCACCTCTCCGCCCACTCGGACAACCGAGCAGGTCCGTGGAACCTAACCTAACCTAACCTAACCTAACCTAACCTAACCTAACCTAACCTAACCTAACCTAACCTAACCTAACCTAACCTAACCTAACCTTTTTTTTTTTTTTTTTTTTTATACAAGGAGGAATGCTTAATGCATACTCCGTGCCTCGGGGAAGACACGCGAGTTATGTGAGATTCTCTCCCCGAATGGGAGCATACCCACTAAACCTCCTTGTTCCCTCATGGCCATACTGTGGGGCGCCACGGGATCGCGTGAGCTTGCCACCGCGACGCCCCACTGACCGCCCCGGGAGGGGCCCTCTCTGCGCCCTTAGGCGCTCCTCAAGACGACACCGTGCAATGCAGGTTCGGAATCCCCGCCTCCCCCGCTGGTGCCGCCAGGGTTTATAGAGACCCACCTCTTGGCCCCCGTCTTGATCAAGACAGGGGCCCGCGGTCCCGGTGATGGCCACCGGGATTACGCGATGGGACGCAGGATCACACGCCATCGCATAACAGCTCTGCAAGCAGAGTGCTACCGAGGTCGTGCTCCCACGTCCCGACCGACGGCCGCGACCCTAGTGGGCCGCGCCACCCACCACACTCAAGGCTCACCCTCACCTTTCGCTGCCCTGAAAAGGGCAGTTACTCAGCTCGGGTTCGCCGCCCTCTCATGTACGGACCCACAAGTGGGCCCGCACCCTAACCTACCTTAACTAACTTAACCTAGCCTACTCTAAACTAACCCTAAAAGGCGCTCGCCTTGCGGCGAGACGCCGCCCTCTCTTGTACGGACCCACAAGTGGGCCCGCACCCTAACCTAACTTACATAACTAATTAATCTAATAGACGCTCGCCTTACGGCGAGCGCCGCCCTCTTTTCTGCGGGCTCACAAGGGGCCCGCAGCCTAACCTAATGTGCGGGCTCGCATGGGGCCCGCCTAACCTAACTTAACCTAATAGACGCTCGCCTTGTGGCGAGCGCCGCCCTCTTTTCTGCGGGCCCACAAGGGACCCGCAGCCTAACCTACTTAACCTACTTAACCTAGCTTACCCTAGCTAACCTACCAGTGTTTGGTTCGCGGGGCCGAAGCCCTACCCCGGCAGAAGGCCGGGGCGTTCCCCTATCCACCACCCGGGGACGCGCCACGTCGGAGTTCACCTCTCCGCCCACTCGGACAACCGAGCAGGTCCGTGGAACCTAACCTAACCTAACCTAACCTAACCTAACCTAACCTAACCTAACCTAACCTAACCTAACCTAACCTAACCTAACCTAACCTAACCTAACCTAACCTAACCTAACCTAACCTAACCTAACCTAACCTAACCTAACCTAACCTAACCTAACCTAACCTAACCTAACCTAACCTAACCTAACCTAACCTAACCTAACCTAACCTAACCTAACCTAACCTAACCTAACCTAACCTAACCTAACCTAACCTAACCTAACCTAACCTAACCTAACCTAACCTAACCTAACCTAACCTAACCTAACCTAACCTAACCTAACCTAACCTAACCTAACCTAACCTAACCTAACCTAACCTAACCTAACCTAACCTAACCTAACCTAACCTAACCTAACCTAACCTAACCTAACCTAACCTAACCTAACCTAACCTAACCTAACCTAACCTAACCTAACCTAACCTAACCTAACCTAACCTAACCTAACCTAACCTAACCTAACCTAACCTAACCTAACCTAACCTAACCTAACCTAACCTAACCTAACCTAACCTAACCTAACCTAACCTAACCTAACCTAACCTAACCTAACCTAACCTAACCTAACCTAACCTAACCTTTTTTTTTTTTTTTTTTTTTTTTTTTTTTTTTTTTTTTTTTATAGTCTGGAAATGCATTTACGCACCCCCTACGCCGGGCTGTGCAATGGCGTAGGGGAGTGTGGGACTCGCCGGCCGCAGAAGATAAAGACAAGGCGACCGGAATACCCACTAAAACCAGACTGCCCTCTCACGCGTTACGGCGGGGCCACGGGGAACGCGTTAGCTTACTTCCGTGACCCCGCCTGCGTTTGGCCGCTACGGGCCCTCAAAATCTAAGGCGTGGGGAGAAGGGCAGCAGCGGCAAATTGCCGCCTCCTTCTCCCCACTCTTCTCTGCCGGAGCGGGGGCGCTAGGGGATCCCCTTCGCGCTCCCGCTCCCTCTCCTCCTTCTGCGACATGACTGTTTCGCAGAAGGAGGAGACCGCGTTCCAAGACCTCTCACTTCCCAACATGGCGTGTACGACGCCGGGAAGTGAGAGGTCGCCGCCTATCGCCGCCACCAGAGTGCGGCGCTCATCATTCCAGGCGCAGCACGTTTCGAGTGTGTGCTGCGCCGTATCCTCGCTGGCGCCGCACCCGTGGCAGCGCATCGTCACCTCCCGTCTGATCCGACACAGGTACCGTCCAAAGCAACCATGCCCGGACAGCACCTGTGTCAGACGGAAGGTGAGGGAGCCGTGGCTCCTCCCACACCATTCCGGGAGCAGTGGGCGTATGGCCTCTATAGTGCGCACGCCATATTTGGCGTGCGCTAGGCTTCCCGCCCACCGCTCCACGGTCGTCACTCTCCTCGCCTCCCGGGCGCGGGAGACCTCCTCTGGGGCCGGGGCTTCGCCCCGGGCTCTTTGTATGGCCCGCGCCCAGTAGGCTTCGGCCAGCACTCCCGCCTCGATTTCCCACGGAGGGGTGCCGGCCAAAACGCAGGCAGCCGCGTGGCCTACCGTTCGGTAGGCCCGGCACGCACGCGCCGCAACAATGCGTTGCGGCCTGCGGAGGAGGGCCCTGTTCGGTGCATTAAGGGCGCGAGCCCATATCGGTGCACCGTACAGGGCCATACTTTTGACGACCGTGGTGTACAGCATCCTCGCATGTACACCCGGACCGCTGAGGTTAGGGAGGAGCCTCGCCAGGGCTGAGGCCGCGCCCACCAGCCGGGGGGTCAGCGCTCGGAAGTGGTCACCGAAGCGCCAACCCCCGTCGAGGACAAGACCCAAATATTTTATCCGGGCCTTGACCCCGACTTCCTCTCCGTTGACCCGGAGGGTGGCCCCCGCAGGTACCCTCCACCGAGGCCCTTTAAAACAGAGGGCCTCGGTCTTACTGAGGGCCACTCGAAGGCCTAATGCCTCAATCCTCCGGGTCAACAATGTGGCTCCGGCCTCAGCCCTCCTTACCAATCGGCTCCAGGTGGTGTCCCGGACGGCTACCAGCGTGTCATCTGCATAGCAAATGACCGCCATCCGGGACAGCACCTCTCCGCGGATGGCCCAGTCATATCCGATGTTCCACAGGAGGGGCCCTAGCACAGACCCCTGTGGAACACCGGTGGCCATCCGCCTCTCCTCTCGACCGGTTCTCCCCATGTAGGACACTACCCGCCCTTGCAGGTAGTGTCCCACGACTCTCCGCAGGTAGAGGGGCACTCCGTGATACCGGAGCGCCTCCTCTATTACCGCAAAGGGGAGGGAGCCGAAGGCATTGGCGATGTCGAGTGACACCGCCATGGCTCCCTGCCCCTTTTGGGCCGCTTCGTCGGTGAACTTCTTCAGGGCGGCCAGGGCGTCCAAGGTGGATCGTCCTGACCGGAACCCGAATTGGTTCACCGAGAGTTGCGGCCCATCCCTCGCTAGATGCTGGATGATCCGGGCAGCTATAACTCGCTCCAACAGCTTCCCGGCCTCGTCCAGCATCACCAGCGGGCGGTATCCCGACGGAGAGTCCGCAGGGCGGCCTTCTTTCCTTATAAGGACCAGCCGCCCCTCCTTCCACACCTCAGGGAAGTGCCCCGCTGCCAGACAGTCGTCGAAGAGGCAGCGTAGGCGGTCCCCGAGGTGCTTTAACGCGATGGGGAGAACCTTCCCCGGGACCCCATCCGGTCCCGGGGCCTTCCGCGGGCCTTGGAGCCGGCGGGCCGCCCCTAGCATTTCGTCCTCTGTTATCGGAGGAGGATTAGGGGCGGCGTCGTCCTCGTCGTTGGCCCTCTGCTGCGTCATGCGCGGTGGCTCGAATGGGGGGCTGTCTGGAAATAGCCCCTCTACCACCGCGCTGAGGACGGCCGGCTCCATGGCCTCCGTGGGGGGCGCCGTTTTGAATTTGGCCCGTACCATCCGGTACGGGCGCCCCCACGGGTCCGCATCCAGGGCCGCCAAGAACTCCGAGTATGCAGCGTCCTTGGCGGCCCCTATGGCGGCTTGGAGCGCCTTCTTGGCCGAACGCATTTCAGCCTGGAGGCGCTCCAGCTCGCCCGGCTCCCGGTGCCGACGTCTTCGGCACCGGGATAGAGCACGGCGAGCGGCGTTGCTGGTGGCACGCAGGGCCGCGAGATCCCGCGACCACCAGTACACCCCCTCTCGGGGCGCGAGGCGTCGAGCCCTAGGCATTGCCGAGTCGCATACAGCTGTCAAGTCCCGACGGAACCTGGCAGCCCTTTCTCCGACCCCCAGGGATTGAGGGGGGTCGGAGGCCCACGAACAAACAATAGCGGCCTCCTCTGCCAGGTCTTCGTCGAGACGCGACAGCTGCCACCTAGGGAAGACGCCCCTGCCGCCCGCCGTGCGAGTTTGACGCCCAGGGGGCGCTGTGGAGACCCTGAACCTGATGTACAGGTGATCTGACAGGGTCTCCACGTCCTCCAGGACGCGCCAACACGAGATGCGCGCGCCGATATTGGGGGTGGCAAACGTCACGTCGACAACTGAGCCACCCCGTGCGCGCACACATGTGAAGGCGCTGCCCCGGTTCTCCGGGACCAGGCCAATAGTGAGGGCCCAGTCCCGAAGGTGCGCCCCCTTGACGTCGGTGATGGGGGATCCCCAAGCCGCGCACTTAGCATTGAGGTCCCCCATCACGATGACCTGGGCTGGCAATGCCCTCCGCACCACCAGCTCCAGGCCATCCAGGAACCTCTCAAATTGCGAGAGGCTCCTGTTCGGGGAGAAGTAGACTCCGATGAGCACTACTTCTCCCCAGTTTGCCGCCACGTAACCCGCACCCCTCTCTCTGAGAGAGAGGATTTGCGGGCCCGTTGGCGGCGCCACCATTCCGACCGAGCCCTCCGTGTCCCCGACCCAATGAGGCTGGGAAGGGATGAGGTAGGGCTCGGCCACGACAGCAACGGCAATTTTCCACTCCGCCAGGGCCTGCATGAGCAGGTCCTGTGCGCGGGCGGAGTGGTTGGCGTTGGTCTGCAGGAACTCCGTATGCAGGTGTCTGGGCATTTATGACACCTGCATACGTTCCTCTTCGGGCGGTTGATGCGGCCCGGACGGCGGCTGCGCTCTTGGCGCAGGGGGAGGGCCGGTGGAGCGGGCCTTCCCCCTTATGGTGGGGGGGGTGCATTTAGTCCCCCCCATGACGTGGGCGTGCGGGCAGCCTGTCCTTTTGCACACGGCGCAGTGGACAGGCGCCTCGCACGCAGCCCTCTTGTGGCCCTCTTGGCCACATCGGAAGCAGAGGCGACCATCCTCCGCTTCCGACGGGCATAGGGCCCGGGTGTGGCCCAGCTGCATGCATTTGAAACACCGCAGCGGCCGGGCCCTCACCGCGGTGACGGTGGCCATGCACCATCCAATGGCCACCTTCCCTATCTGTGCGAGGGCCTTCGCCGCCGCTGCCGGACACCGCACCAGGGTGGAACCCCCACCCCAGAAGCTGGGCCTAATTAGGCCCACTTTGACCATATCAGGGTGGCAGCCCCCGGTTGACGCCAGTTTGGCTGCCACCTCTTCGCGCGTCGTCGTCTCGTCCAAACCAGAGACTCGAAGGTCTGCAAGTTTGGACGGACGCGCGATGTCCGCCCAGCCGCCGATAACTCTGACCAATTCGGCAGCCAGGCGGTCGGCCGTCTCTTCCGGGGTGGTCCCCCCTACCTCCATTAACTTGGAGCCGGTCATACTGGTTCTGACCTTTACCGTCTCCAAGCCTAGGTCTCTGAGGCAGATCGCTGCCTTGGCCTTAGCCAAGACGTCGACGTATTTGGCCTCAGAGACCTGTCCTTCTTCGTTTGTGATCGTGGCCCCCGGTTTGAGGGTGACAGTTATGGCCGCCGTTTTGGGGGCCACGATCTTTACAGTCTTGGGAGGGGGGGGAACCCGCTGCACCCTACCAGTGTGAACTGGTGCAGCGGGCGGGGCCCCGGCCGGAGCCTTCTTCTTTTTATTCCGGGCCTTCCGGCCGACCACTTGGGACCATGGTGTTTCGTCGCCCCCGGGTGTTTGGGGGGCGGGATTGGCGGTTCCGGCTCTGGCCTTTGCAGCCTTCCCTGCGCTTCCCTCTCCGCCAGTAGGTGGAGGGGGGGGAGGGGCGGCCGGTCCGGTCTTTTTGATCTTCCTCTTTGGCCTTGGGGCCGGTCCGGCTTTGGCCGCTGGGGCCGGGGCCGGTTGTGCCTCTGTAGTTCTCATAGCACCAGCCACTAGGTTTGGCCGGGCCACAGGGCGCGGCGGTGGCGGATGGAGTCTATCCGCCTGGAGGGGTGGTCTGACCACCGGCTCAGGGGGGAGGCGCGATTCCAGGTCTCCGAGGCGGGCGTTCACCATTCCGCCTACGGATTCCAAGAGTTCGCGCCTCATCTCGTCAAGCGCGCCCCTGAGCATTGTCTCCACTCCCTCCTGGGCCTGAGGAGCCTCCCTCGGAGTCGCGGCCACTTTTCTCTGCGACTCCGAGTACGCCTCTTTAAATGCCTTCAGCTCCGCGCGGATGATCTCAACTTCCTTTGCTAATCTGGCGTTTTCCGCGCGGAGCCGTCGCTGTTCTTCTTGGGGGGTGATCGAGCGGAGCTCCTCCACCGCCTCGATCACCTCCTTCGTGGCCCGGTTTATGTGCCCCAGCACTGTGCCCTTTATGTTGCCACTCTTTTTGACCTCCCCCTGAATGGTGGCCACATTCAGGAGGGCTCTCGCGGCAAGGGCCTCGATTGTCGCAGCCGCCGGCTGAGCACATCTCGGCTCTGATTGCTCCCTAGGGAGGCACGGGGGCGGTTGGGGGGGGGCTTTCGAGCTGCCTGCTCTGCTCTCCTCTGCCTCTCCCTCTGCCAGAAGTGCTCTCACCTCCTGCAGGTAGGCATTATGCGCCCCTGGTCTTCTGGGGCGGCCTCTCGCTGCAGTGGACACTTTGACAGCGACCGGAGCCGCCGTCTCATCGTCCTTGAGCGTCCTCTTCTTGGGCCTCTTGGTTGGAAACCTTAGGGCCAGCCTAGGGACCGTCGGAGCAGCTTTCTTCGCCTCCGGCGTGTCCTCTCTTCCCTCTATTGTGCTGTCCGAGTCGGTGGGTGGCTCAGACAATCCTGACATTCCGGATGCTTCGGATACAGACACTAGCTCAACGTCGCTAGTGTCGTCCTCCTCCGTCAGGTTTTTGCCAGTCTTTGGCCCTCTCTCTCTCGACGCTTCCCGTCTTTCCTTATTCAACAAATCCAAATCGCTCGCAATCGTTGTCAGTGTTCTTGCAGTGGTCGTGTGGCATCCTTTGGCCCCCCCAGAATACGTGGGCCGGCCAGAGGTCAGAGTGACCTCTGGGAGGGATTCTCCGCTGGCGTAGCCAGCGGTACCCTCCTGGGGTAATACATTTTTCGAGTCTGCCATGGTCATTGGTGGTCCGGCGTTGTCGGACACCGGAAGCCGCCTTTGTTGTGCAGGGTGAGGTCCCCCAGTCACGACGCGCGGCCTTGAAGGCCGCCATACTCCGACCGAAGTCCGCTGCCTTTTTACGTGTTGCCGCACGCCCTCGCCGATGCTCCGCAGGCCTGCCCGGTATGGGTGGCCCTGTCCGGTATAGCCCTACGGAACATCCTCCTCCTCCTCAGGGTAATTTTTTATAGAGGTTTTCTTCCTCGCGGCCCCACGCTCAATGCGCAGAGCCCCCGTTTCCGCTCAATGCGGACTTACGGGTTGTTAGTGTTTGGTTCGCGGGGCAAAAAAAGCCCTACCCGAGCAATATGCCGGGGCGTTCCCCTATCCACCACCCGGGGACGCGCCACGTCGGAGTTCACCTCTCCGCCCACTCGGACAACCGAGCAGGTCCGTGGAACCTAACCTAACCTAACCTAACCTAACCTAACCTAACCTAACCTAACCTAACCTAACCTAACCTAACCTAACCTAACCTAACCTAACCTAACCTAACCTAACCTAACCTAACCTAACCTAACCTAACCTAACCTAACCCAGTCACGCGCAGCCCGCCCTGGCGACTACACACGCGCAAAGTCGGAAAAAGTTGCTCCGCGCACCTAAAAGTGTTAAAAATTCAAAGTTGCGGGAAAAGTTTCGAAAAGTTATACGTGTCGCATATCAGCGTACGCGGAAAAATGTGACGATTCTAACGGTGTTATTATTATTAATATCAAGTGCGAAAATAACGAGTTATAACAAAAAACGTTAAAATTTTACTTTCAAAAAATCCCGCTGCAAAAAGTAAAGCGACGACCCATAGTTTTTATTATATCAGTGGATAGCCCTCGTCGAGCTCTACGATCCTGACCTGGGTTTGGATTTTTCCAGTGAGGAAAAGTGGAAAAATACAAGGAAAAACCAAAACCGCGTGGCCATGAGGTCAGTGATCCCGAGGTGGTGGAAGTGCGTGACATAGCTCATTCGATAGCCTGTGAAAAACTGAATCCGAGGACGTTTTCAGATGTAAAATCGGACAAAAGAATAAAAAGATATTAAGTGTAGAAAAGTGACAAAAAGTGACCCAACTTTCAAAAATTCATAACTCAGTAAGTAGATCTGTGACATATGGTTATTGTTGTATCAGTGGATAGAGGATTTAACGCAGAATAAAACGATACCAAATTTGTAATTTTTTGGACAAGATTTCACTAAAAATAACTAAGTTAAACAAAATTGGAAAATGTAAACAAAGGTTATAAAGTTAACAAGGACTATTTTAAGGACAATTAAGCAAAAAAGGATATAACAAAAGTTGTCAATCCTATTTATTTTGTGCATAGATTAATTTAGAATAAAAATTTTGACAAAAACTTTTGAAATAAAAAAGTTTTTTTCGGAATCAAATTACGTAAATCGAAAATAAACACTTGTAAAAATTTTTCAAAAAAGGGTCATATATAGCCTATTGTATAAATAACACAGTGCTGTCTTAGATTTAAGTATTTGGACCAATAAACCTAGGTTTTTGGAAAAAATTTGTAAAAATTAAAACGCTTTTTAAAAATACTTCTAAAAAATCTAGAACTTTGTAATTTCAATATTATTGTAGAGCTAAAATTATAGTATAAATTTGACACTTAATTTAAATTTTTCGGATTAAAATTCTATTTATTATAACAATTATAAGAAAAATTTATTGTTTTTTGGAAATATTAATTCGGGGTGTTAGTTTATGTTAATTTAAAAAGTAAAATAGCGATCCTGAGGAAAATCCCTACAAAACGAGCCCAAACACGACTAATTTTGGACAATAAAGAAGGAATTTAGGACGTGAGCGGCCATTTTGGACGCCATATTGGAAATTTTAAAACTTGAATAACTTTGCAATTAGTGGGCCAATTGTAACGGGGTTTTCGGCAGGACACTTGTCACGACTTGGGCTAACGTTTTAATGACAAAAATTGTATTTAGAAAATTTGACAAAAATTGTGACAAAGCTAATAAATATAAATAGCCCTAATCGAGCTGAGACAGACAAGCCCAAACACGACTATTTTTGGCTACGGGACTCAGGAGATACAGTCGCGGAACTAAAATCCTCCGCCATCTTGGTTTTTAATTAAAAATTTCGAATCCCTGTAGCTCCGGCCACACTTGCAGTAGGATACTCGTGTTTGGTATCGTTGGAAAGGACTTGAGAAGAGCCTTCCATTGCAGGCAATAAGACGACTCTAGATAGAGCCAGACTCTAGTAGAGCAAAAAATTTTTGTGTTTTTAAACTTAGACAAGAAATTTGATAAGAAGTAATTGTAGGAGCCTGGCGCTACCGTCTAATTAATATATAGAGACGATCTCTACAAATTGTAGAGTCATTGTAAAATAAGTTAATTAAGCTTTTTAAGCATTTATTCGCCTGTAACTGTCGTCGCGCATCAATTGCGCAATACCTAGGTTAATTGTAAAATTTTATTGACGTATAAAAGTTTTTTTGACTTTATACATAGATTGTAAGTTATTAGGAGTATAAGATAAATAGTGCGACAGGGTTTATTGACCCCAACAAAAATAGACTAAAATAATTTTATTGTATATTACTTAGACTTCCGATAATAAATTAGACAAAGACAATATTAGTCCATAAAATAGAGTCAAGTAAGGTTTATTGACCTGAGTCTTAAAAATTTGTAGGTAAATTAATAGTATTGATTATCGACACATACCCCCTGACATAATGTTTGGTTTTCGTACACCGGATAAAAAGACAGATAACACAGAGACATCAGGAATGGAGAAACCCGGAACATCCCGGGTTGACCCATTATCAAATAAGACGTCCCACGTAAGGAAAAGTATTGGAGAATGGGAGAATGGAAAAGGGAAGGCAACTCAGTCCCCGACAGAATCAACAGAAGTAGAAGGGACAAGAAAAAAGGTAACGGCTACTAAAGAGAAAAACGAAAACGTGAGAAGAATGTCATCGGAGATTGTGGTCATAAGCCCACCAAAGAAACAAAGTAAAATAGCTGAGGCAAAAGCCTGCGTTACCAAAGCGAAAATTAATTTAAATATGTCAAGGAATATTAAGACAGAGATAAAGACTGGAGTGGCGGAGGCTATTGACAGGCTGTATGGAATTGTTAAGGAAATGGCTAAAGAACTGGAAAAAGGAGAAGAGAAGAAACCAAATGAGAAAGAAAGAAAAAGAGAAAACTTGGAGAAACAAAAGGAAAAGGAGAAGGAACAAGAACAAGACCTAGAAAAAGAGAAAGAGAAAGAGAGTGTCTTAATCAAGAAGATGGAAGAACACGCAAAATTAATAGAAGAAAGTAATGCAAAAATCAGAGAACTAAACGACAATCTAGAGAAGTACCAAGAAAAAGAAAAACAAACGTACGCAAACGTAGTAACGCAGAACAAAGGGAAATCGATGGAGAAAAACGTAATGCATTCGGTGGTTGTAACTGCTAAAGACGAGAATGAAACAGGAGAAGAAGTACTGAATAGAATTAGGAAAGCTGTAAATGCAAAAGATGGAGAAATAGCAGTTGAAAGGATACGCAAGGCGAAGGACAGAAAAGTTATCGTAGGATGTAGGACGGAACAGGATAGAAAACAACTAAAAGAAAGGCTAGAAACTGTAAAAGACCATCTAGAAGTACAAGAGATTAAAAATAAAAATCCGCTAGTTATCCTGCGAGATGTATTTAAATATAATAGCGATGACGATATATTAGCCGCGTTGAGAAACCAGAATAAGAATATTTTTAAAAATCTAGAAGAAGAAAAGATGGAGATTATATATAAAAGGCGAGCCAGAAATCCACATGCAAACCATATTGTCATGAGAGTGGCCCCTCAAATATGGCAAAGAATGGTCGATGCAGAAAGAGTCCAAGTAGACTTGCAGAGAATCAGGGTCGAAGACCAGTCGCCGGTAATACAGTGTTCAATGTGTTTAGGCTACGGACACCCGAAAAGACTCTGCAAGGAACAGGTGGAAAAGTGCAGCCACTGCGGAGGACCGCACAAAAAGGTGGACTGCACAGACTGGCTCGCCGGGACTGATCCAACATGCTGCAATTGCAAGCATGAGAAGTTGGACAGAGCGGACCATAACACTTTCAGCCACGAGTGCCCGATAAGAAAGCGGTGGGACGCCTTGGCGCGGTCTGCCATTTCATATTGCTAAAGGCGCACCGGGCACTCATCCTGAACCCACTCTCGATATTCGGGGAGACGCGATAGAAAATGGCTGTTACGAAGTAGACAATTGCTCGGTTGCTCTTCTTGAGATTATGCACAATACGGGAACAGCAAACAAGAGGGAATTTCGTAACAAAATGGAAAAAAGATTAGAAGAAAATAAAAATTATAATAATATAGAATTTGGAAAAATTAACGATAGTCGTAATAAAATAGTACATAATTTTATTAAGGCTATAATAAAACTTTTGAACGAAAAATCTAAATTATTACTGAAAGAAAAAAGAAAAAATTTGTTATTGCGGACTAAATCTAAAATTAAAGTACTTACTAACAAAAAACGTGAAGATCTGGAAAAAAGGAATCGAACATCTAGCGCCGCCCCGAGCAGCCGAGAGTGGGCTGCGAAAAAACAGCAAAAGGCTGTGAAGGACATCGGTTTTATCGACGCCGAGACCAGCAGAATAGATAGACAAAATACGCGAAATCAAATGCCGAGTCGCATAATGAAGCATGTCACCCGGCACTTATCAGAGGCGAACTCGAGCGGGCAGCGGCGTCGAAAAGCCCAATAAAGCTCCAAAAATTAGTGGATCGACTGCTGACTTTTGCTGTGCGGCAACAGCACAAATACAAAGTTGTTATTGATACTAGTAAAAAAAAATAGAATTACCTGTCTTCCTCA
>NC_060012.1:5275000-5280000 GCF_912999745.1 Papilio machaon | reverse complement strand
AACCTAACCTAACCTAACCTAACCTAACCTAACCTAACCTAACCTAACCTAACCTAACCTAACCTAACCTAACCTAACCTAACCTAACCTAACCTAACCTAACCTAACCTAACCTAACCTAACCAGTCGCGTGCCAACCGCCAAGGCGAACGGATCGTTCCGCGCGGCTCTAGAGCAAGAAAATCTTAAGTTGCAGAAAAAAGTTGCAGAATTATAAAGTGTCGTATACCGTTGGATGCGTCTCAGTGTTGTGCGTCTAATAGTGAAAGAATCGTGAATTTTGGACAATCTAGTGGAAAGTTATGAAGCAAAAACTAAAAACCGTTAGAGTCAAAAATTTCGCAGAAGAATAACTCCGAAAGTAAATCGAGGACCTATATATTATATTATATCATTGGAATCAGTATAAATGGACCTTTCTTGCAGTATATAAATTTGATTTTTCCCATTGTTAAATAAAATTTTACAAATACTTTTAATTTCAAACACGTGCCGTTTGGAATACTGAGTGTAAAGTGGGAAGTGGAATACATACAGGACTTCATCTAAGTGTAGTGTACCTGAATACAGTGAAAAAACTGAAGTTTACAAAGGTTTAATACTAAAATACAGCAAAAAACAAAATTTTAAACACACGTGCAGCCGGCGACATCTAGTGGTAAGAAGCGGAAACTACTCACCCAAGGCCAAGACATAAGGAGGATTGCACACACACCGAAAGGAAGATTTTAAAAATATTAAGTTTATAGTATAAGTATAACGAATAATTTAACTCTTTAACATTCTCAGTCAGATTTAGTCAAAATATTTAATTAAAGCATTAACATTAGTAATTAGATTTAATATTAAACTAGGAAAATAAATTGTGTAAAGAAAATTTTGAATCCATATAACTAAATAAAATTTCAAAACTTATAAAATAATTGTTAATTAAAAATATCTAGAACAAATTAAGAAATCAAAACTAAATACTTTCACTTATCAATCAAATTAAAATAGAAATAGAAATTTCAAAATATTATATCAAATAAATATTCTTGTTGTGTGTAATCCACTTAAGTTGTTCTGGAAAAATCCATTGTACTCTGACTGTAAATTAAAGTTGGTGACATCTAGCGGCGAAAAGCTGAACTGTAGATAACAGTAATAAAATATAAAGACAGTCACACACCTTAGTAAAAAGAAATAGAATTTAATTAAAATAATTAACATATTTTAAGTTTAACGTATTACACTCATAAGAAATTCATCAAAGTAGTATAATATTAAATAAATTAAATAATATACATAGCGGAAATAGATTATAAACTCTACATAAACATTTTTAGAACTTCAATATATTACATTAATTCAAAACTGTCGTATGTCACCAGCTTAAATTTAAACACTTGTATTACAACTGTATTGTTGAATTAGAGCCACCTAGTGACGATAAGTTTAACTAATGATAACAAATTAAGAAATAAAGATTGACACACAACAGGGTGGAAGAAATAGAAAAATAATTGATACATTTAATACATTTTAATTTTATTATTTCATAAATTACAATAATTACTAATTATTAGATTAGAAGCAAATACTAAGTAAAACTAAAATTAAACCATTAAATATAAGAGTAACGAAACTAAAATACCATTAATAAGTTAAATTTAGATTATTAAACTTACCATTTTTTATAAAATAACTATTGTAAATAACTAAATTAAAATTAACATCTATATAGAAAATTATTAAACACTCTTTAAAATATTAAAATTATTTTAAGTACTGTTGTGTGTCACTCGCTTTAATTGTTCGTAATAATACTTGTGCACATATAGTATAAGATTAGTTTAATAAGTATTATCACTATATTGATATCATTATAATTATTTGCAACTACAATCAACATTAATTACACCAACAAGCGAATAGATACTTATTTGAAAACATAAATATTAATCAGATAAATTATCACTCTAGTGAATCACAGCCCGTACCCAACCATTCTTATCAAACTCCATAAATATTAGGGCCGCAACCCATTCTAACGGCAATAATTACAGAATATATTGAATTTAGACTCAGATAGTAACTATTATAAAACAAATATCACTAAACAACATGCATCGAACACCAACCAAACAAAGACCATCGTCCACACAGGAAGTTGCAGAAATAACCACACCAGCACACAGTAATATATATATACCACAGTATAGTGAATTGGAAACCGATTCTGAATCAGAATACTACACCTACCTCGCACACACATCACTACCAGAAAGAAAAGAAAATAAAACACCAACTAGGGAAACAAACACCCTCCACAGCTACATAGAAGAGGCGAAATCAGCCCACAAACAAGCCATTGTAAATCTAAACAACTCCAGAAACCTTAAAAGAGAAATAAAAAAAGGAATAGAAAACGCCGTAAAGCGCCTCTTCAAAGTCTTCAATGAAACCATCAAAGAACTCGAATCAAGCAACCTAAGAAAGAACACAAACTCCACCCATCTCCCCCCCTCTCCACCCCCACCCTTAAGTACTAATGAATATAGAAATTTTTCACAGAAAATAGAGGAACACTCAAAACTCCTCGCAGAGAACTTGAACAGAATGGATGGAATAAGCAAACAAATGGAAACATATGCAAGCATTACGGAGAGGGGAAACAAAATCATTCAAGAAAACAGCAAAAGAATAGAAGAATTAAACGAAAATATAATAAAAAACCAAAACACCGAAAACAACAGAAGCAAAACATACGCACCAATAGTAGCATCCAACACACCAATAAAAACAATAGAACAAACACTACACTCTATAAAGATCACATCTAAAGATCCAATGGACACAGGAGAGGAAGTTCTAGACAAAGTTAGAAAGGCCCTTCAGGCTAAAGAGGGAGGTGTCGAAATAGAAAGAATAAGAAAAGCTAAGGACCAGAAAATAATTATAGGTTTTAAAACAGAAAAAGAAAGAGAATCAGTAAAAGAAAAATTAAAAGATACAGAAAACCTAAACGTGCAGGATATACAAAACAAAAATCCATTGGTTGTTATCAGGGATGTACTAAACTACAACACCGATAAAGAAATACTGGCAGCCCTACAGAAACAAAACAAAGATATTTTCAATAACTATACTGAAACAGACAAAATGGAAATCCTCTACAAAAAGAAAGCAAAAAATCCGCAAACAAATCATGTAGTAATAAGAGTCCCCCCCCAGGTCTGGAAGAGCATGATGGAAGCTGGTAAAGTCCGGATAGACTTACAAAAGCTACGTGTAGAAGACCAATCACCATTGATCCAATGCTCGACCTGCCTGGGTTATGGACATCCCAAACGGTTCTGCAAAGATAAAGAAGAAAAATGTAGCCATTGTGGAGGATCCCACAAACGATCTGAATGTGAAGAATGGAAAAACAAATCTGAACCCACATGCTGTAACTGTAAGCAAGCAAAAGTAAACAACCACAATCACAACGCATTCAGCCAGGAATGCCCAATAAGAAGAAAATGGGAACAAATTGCACGGTCAACAATAGCATACTCATAGACTTCACAAACATACACATAAATATAACACAAACACAACTAAACACATTTATAATATACACATATATTATATATAAATAAATTTATAAACACACAAAATAACATACACATACACAAGTCAATAAAATACATAAATACACACTTTTATAAACAAACCACTATTACAGTTTTATACAAAATAAATAATAAACAAATATTGTAAATAAACATGCAAACAAAATTTAAAAAATAATAACCATTGTAAAACAGTAAAAGTGGATTTATATTAACATTAAATAACACACTATACATAAAAGTATAACACAGTGACTAAAACAAAATTCACAAAAATATTTATTTAATATATTACTCACAATTATAGTATTATACAAATTAGTAAATTTATAAAACAAAACAACCAAACCACAATATTAAAATATATATGTATATCACACTTAGGTATATAAACAAACCACTATTACAGTTTTATACAAATTAAATAATAAACAAATATTGTAAATAAACATGCAAACAAAATTTAAAAATAATAACCATTGTAAAACAGTAAAAGTGGATTTATAACAACATTAAATAACACACTATACATAAAAAGTATAACACAGCAACTAAAACAAAATTCACAAAAATATTTATTTAATATATTACTCACAATTATAGTATAATACAAACTAGTAAATTTATAAAACAAAACAACCAAACCACAATATTAAAATATATATGTATATCACACTTAGGTATAACATACACCCAAAACATATACAAAAATATAAACAAACATACACAAACGCACACAAAATACAAACATACATAAACACAAACAATACATAACACAAACACAATGTGTACACATAACACTCAAAATACAACAACACAATACAAAGTAAACATACCAATCAAACAACACTCACATAAACACAAGTATATACAATACATAAAAACAAATTAAAACACACACACAACACACACATATGCATATAGAAATCATATAAAAAATAAAACATATACAGGCAGGGATGGAGATTTGAAGAATTTGTAAAATTGCATATAAAAGGCACCGAGACAAAATCATACAAATATCAGTAAACCAAGTATAATGGTTTATAATATAAATAACAACAAATATTGTGAACAAACAAGTAAAGTAAACAAGTAAAAAGGCACAAAGAATATAAAGTAAAATTACAAAAGATTAAAAATAAAAATGTCTATAGTACCATTAATTAAGTAAAATTGTAAAACCTTAATTGATAATTATAACATAATAAGTGGAATTAAGTATTATAAAAACCAGAATAATTGTAAACACTGATAAATCCACAGTATATACCAACATGGCACTTTGTAAACATAATATAAAATAAACATGTAAGTTAGAACAAATAAGTAAATTAGCATAAGAAAATAAAAGTAACAAAATAATTGTATAAGATAGATTAAGTTAGTATGTAAGTACTA